>NW_007579194.1:0-41215 GCF_000690725.1 Stegastes partitus
CTTTGTCTTGGGCCTCGTCTACTCTCTATTCCTTTCACCGTTTGCTCTCACTTCATGTATGAACATTGAAGCTGCCCACTAAGGTTAAAACATGCAGACATATTCATGTGTTAGCACAAACACTCAGAAGAAAAGCAGGAGGGAGCTGTAATATGCAAAAAAGTGAGATTTTTATTGCACTCGATATATGCACAAATCCAGGATCTACATGGAAACAGCTTGGATCAGCAGCTCCTCTGGATTGCACTGGTTTCAAGGTTGGCGCTGCCTGAGGCGACGCTGTTCAGGAAGCAGTTTCCTCCACAGTTTCTGGACAAACTTTTGGACCAGACCCCCACCAGGAAAAACACATATTACGCATCTACAGAGAGGCTCCTTGAACCAGTGTGACAGCTGTAATAGGTTTAATGGTTCTATTTGATTTAAACTCATGTGAAAGCGTTAATGATTAAACATGTCTTGTTGATAGAGGCACTCAGACATCAGGCCACATGGAACAATGTCCTCCAGTGCTCAGGAGACTGACAAACAAGCTGTTACCGGGAGCTGTCTGTAAATGTACTGAGAGTAAAACTGTGACACTGTCGGCGACGGGGTTGGGAGTCTTTAGTTAACTTTCAATTAGATTCCATTTGAAGGTGCTACAATTTGATTACCCAATTATTCAAGGTCCAGATGTCCATGGCCAACCTGGGTTTTAAAAGGGAAATTACATACTTGAAAGCAAAAAAAAAAAAATTAAATGTTTTTGTCAGTAGAGTGAATAAAGACACATGTTAGCAGAGCATGCGTATTAAAATCAGTTAATTTATCTTGGTCAATCAATCAATCAGACTTCACAGACGACAGGAGTAAAAATGCAATAAAACAATACAACCAATCCTCCCAATATCATGTCATACATGAAGGAGTCGAAAACACAGGTATTAAGTATTAACTGAGGAAGTGCTATCCTAAATAACACATGAGGAAACAGCAGATGAAATGAGCAATAAATAAGTAAAATCAATCAAAACCTTGAATTCAAAGGTAGGTCTTGAGTTTGCCTTTAAAAACATCACATTGATTCACCTTGTTGCCAATAATCTCCTTACATCAGTATCACTTCCTCTACTGCAGGGTAGAACAGTAACTGCCCGCAGTGATGATGATGATGATTATGATGATGATGATGCAGCTTCTGGAAAAACCAAGAACCGAAACATTTTAGATAAGAGATGAACCCGGTGCCCTGGGTAGAACCTTATTTAGAGCACCGAGCTGCATAACCGTCATTCTAATGTGCTCCTGCTTTCTTTGCCAGTTCTTGTCTTTATCAAGATGTCCCAGAAGTGTAGCGTTCCTCCTTTTAAGTCTTGAGCACATGAGCCACAGAAAGTACAGCCAACAACCAGTTGTTAGTAAGTTTTTAAGAGGACATTCAGCCAAACTGAAGTATTAGCTTAATGTGAAAAACAAACTGATCATAAATTTTGTACCGAGGGATTGCACCCATGTTCCCTCGCACCAGAAACTTGAAACTTGTCTGATTATCAGCGGAGAAAGAGACAAAGCCCTTTTTGAATCTAGGAAGAAGGACAGAGAAAGAGATAACAGAAAAGGCAAACCCACAGTTACTCTGGAGAACAATCCAATCTCTTGTTTCATCCAGCATCAGTTCATTTTCCATGTACATCCCCGCTATCCCTGTGTTCTGTATCAAATTATCGATGCGTCATATTTTCCCTCTTTGCATAATGGACCTCTGTGTCTGTTTCCGTGTTCTTGTAGTCTTCATTTGACTTGTTTGTGTATTTTCTGTGTTTACTTGCAGTATGTCTGTGTACCTCTTTGTGGTATCCAGTTCCTTGGGTGAGTGTGAGAGTGACGGAGTAGGTGAGCGGTTAGATTTTCTTCAAGTCAGCGACGGTGAAACAGCTGACAGCGGCCAAGCCAAAATCTCATTCCACGGAGCGCAAAAGTTAAAAATACAATAATGTCAGTTTTACCTACTGTAAGAACTACATGCTGTTGTACTACTTTAAGTTACTAGACTGGAGTGTGTTACTGGTATGCACTGCAGAAAGATTGCTTAGCATCCTAGCAGCCACATACATTAACCGAGAGCCTGTTTTACCAGTTTTGAGACATAATTAGAGGGTTTGTTTGTCTTTTATTGACCCAACTTTAAAACCCAGAGTCTGACCTTGAGAACTACTGTTTGAGATAAAAACACGAATGGGGTGAGATGTGTCGAGGACAGATTGTACCAAATGGTTTTTCATTCTGTAGTACACAATCAACACGGGTAACCTCCCGAACATGTAACATGATATGTAGAATAGAGTAAAACAAAATTCCTTTAGCGTCATTGCACAATGAAATTAAACAGCAATCCTGTCATTGCATTCACACAATCAGACATTTCAAAAAGTACAATAAATAATGTGCAAATAGAAACATCTAGTAGAAAAAAATGGAAGTGTATTTATGAAAACAGTGGGATAGCTTTTTCTTTTAAAAAAAATTGGCTTATTTGGTGTATTAAGAATTATGCAATCATTGAGTGATGTTGCTCTTCTGGATTTTACACATTGCTGATCAAATGCAAATGTGAAACAAAACGAGCACTGGTAAATGTAGGGATGAATGAAAAAGCAGACAATTTCCAGACATAAATAAAAACATATAAGGATATAGGATTGAATTCACTTTCACAAATATTAAATTTTAATTGTTAAGACCACCAACATTTTCATTAAGGGCCTTACCTAGGGCAGCCGTTTTGTCACCCAGCTGATGTAAATTGTTTATCACTGCCACTCGCGTTGCTCGTTGAATGTTCAAAAACACGTTCACACAACAATAAATTACTCACACCACCCAAAGCACATTTATTAAATAACCAGGGCTGGGTCACATGTGGGTTGGTAGCTGTTAGGACACTGTCTCTACATGTACAGTGTGTGTATGTATTAATCCCAGTGGTTTTGTCAGCAGCTCTAGTGTTGAGTCTGTTTGGACATGTCAGATTCTGTGGAGATTAAAAAGACACCTGTCACAAAGTGAGCATGCAGAGGCCTGTTAGATCTGTTTGGACCTTAAAAGATTATCCAGTGACATTGTTTTTAGAGCTGATAATTACTAGAATCCTCCAGTCGCTCGCTGTTTTCCCACTGGATGATCGATGAAAACATATTCTCTGGTTTGAATCTGTCTCCCAGACCCAAAAGTCAGGTGTTTCATTTCCTGAAATAAATCAACTCTTCCACACATTCTGTCTGTTTGGAGATTTATGTCTGCTCTTGTCTTTATTGTAGTCTTGTTGTCAATAATGCGATATTTGCTGTTATCCAGCTATACTTGTATTTGATCCCGTGTCTATTCAGCCGCTTAGATGACTGTACCTGTTTCTAATTTGCATTCATTACAGAAATGCAGTGGGAAACTGGTTTAGAAACTAGAAGCAGTAGAGCCAAGGAAGAGACCGACTCAACACAAACACCAGTATGTTGACTGGAAGCAGCCCAGTGTGTCTGAGTAAGCTACAGCCTTTATGAAACTTTAATGATCCCCATAGACATGGAGAAAGCCAGAGGAGGGAGGTTGTTTAATTGAAATGCTTAAGATGTGCTGGCTGCTATTCTAAATCTCGGATCAAAAGGTAAGCTATAATTTTCTTATAATCAAAGTATAGTAGCATATACTGGGAATGTTGCAGGAAAAACTAAAGTTAGGGGGGATTTAGCAGAAATAATTCCAGTGCTGATTTTGAGATACTGGTGTAGTGGTTGAGTTCTCTTTTTGCTCCGTGTTTGCCAACTAACTGACTGTGCTACATCTTTCTGACCTCCATACGCTGCCGAGCTTCAGCCTATTGTGTAACCTCTCCCATTAACAGCAGTGCTGCCCCTCCTTATGGAATAGCTTAGTTCCACTGAGGCCCTTGTGGGCCTTCAATGAGTTCAGCACCCAAAAATAACTTCCAATCTAGAGGTGTGTATGTTCTCGCTTCTGAACTATCAGTGGTGCATTGTTTTAAAATACCACGGTCGTGAAAACAGCAGACATTGTATAAATTGTTATTTATGCCACGTTGCTGTAGCATTTAGCAGCTATACAGGAGAAATGAGGTGGTGAACCCCAGTTGTCTCCAAGGATTTACCTTCGACTGTTTCCAGTCATCTGGTAATGCACTTGGTGCCTCTGCTAATTCACGGCAGAAGCTGTCACATCTGTTATCTGTTATCACTGCCTGTTGCTAGTATAGGCACAGATAACATATTCACACATCATCACTCTGTTTAACTTTCCAGTTTGCGGAGCTGCTTGTTTGACAATAATTAAAAATTGCCCAAAAATTACAGGCAGAGCATACAGGACAGAAACTTAGGTTGAAAACATGTATGTGATGCTGCCGGTTCTGTAGTTGGTGAAAGAGTGGTGGAGATAGAGTGAAGTCTGAATGAGTCTGAGAGGCCCAAACACTGCACATGAACAAGGTTGTATGTCACCCAGAACACAGGGTTGTCCACGGTGCTTTTGCATGCGTGTGCGAATGAGAAATCAAGTGCTTGTGGGTGCATATGTGTTCATACAGGCAAGCACATGCTACACATACTTACTCCTGAGTGTGTATGTGTGAGTGTGTGCATATGCATGGCCTGGTTGTTCCTCAATGGGGCTTCTGTTCCCTCATTCCTTTATACTGAGTGACCGTAGGGCATGTAATTGCTGTGAACAAGCACACATCCAACCTATTTTAATTAAAGTAAAAAGTGATCCAGTTGACTGGTTTACTTTGGTAACTCTAGATGTACTTTTACTTGACGGGCTCAAAGACAATAGTAACGTTTTGTTTGAAGTGATCAGGGACACATTAGGTTTCTAAACACAACTTGGAATGCACTGAACACAAGACTTTTGAGTTTAATTCGAACTGTATTTTGCTCATTTCTCAGAGCAGGCTCTGTGTGCTCTGAAATGGATGGACAGACCCCCATACAACTCCATGAAAAAAAAAAATCAGGCCCTTTCCTCTTTGCCCCTTTCAGTTCGTGCTTTGGCCTCTGTTACAGAGCAGCCTTAGATCCTGAACTAAACCACTGTCTCAATGCCCTCTCTGAGAGTGTTCTGTCCTCTTTTCCAGTTTCAGTCCAAGACTAGCCCTGGCTGTGTACATTTCCTGTCTTGTGTCCAGCCCAGACCTAGATCCCATTCCATGGATGAGCTCGGTGCCTCTCAATCCATCCTCTGTTCTCTTGTGTTCGCCCTGACCCCGTCCTGGGAATCTTACAGATCACTGCAACCAGCAAATGGATCAGTTAATGGGTCAAATACACTGACTCACGCATAGACTCACAGACTAGTTCAAGCTTATACACCCCAGTGTGCATATGCATACACATGCACACACAGCTTGTGGTGGAAGTAAATCATATAGACTAAAATGCACAAAATTATTCACGTCACTTTCAGACTTAACTTGTGAAGCACCGGGATTCATGCAAAATTTGTAGAATCATGGCAGAGTTAATCTTGCCCTTCTGCCCTTTTCCAAACCGTTTCCAAGGACGACTTCTCAACCATCTGCTTTGATATGATCTGTTTTTTTGACATTACAAATTCAAGTTAGGCTCCCAATCGCCCTTGTAAAGGAGTTAAGGGACACAAATATGAGAGTGTTCATGACCTCTTTAGTAGGGAGAGAATGGATGTATTTTCGATCATCTATTATGTGGTCTATGCAGTGTTTGACCACACAAGTGTTTGTGGATGTTCGCGCTGTTTGCTCTCTGTTTTTGTTTAAACATAAACCCGGTTAGACCAGTGAGCTTTGGATTTGGAACGTCTGACATGCATGCAAAGCCAAATTCAAAACACATTTCTCTGGCAAATGAACTTCAGACTTGTGTCTCCCTGAGGTGCCTTGTTAGGCATTTGTTAAGCAAGCTGCCAAAGTGCTTGTGCTAACTGATGAGGAAAAAACACAGTGAAGGAGTTATCTTATATTTGATTTTATGTGCTCACAAAAATCATTTTACTACATACAGCAGAAGTCATGAGCAGAACATGAAGAGACAATGAAAAAATAATAAACATCAGCTTTTAAGGGGATACCAAAAGGGTAATTTTACTTTACCACTTTTTTGTTTTGTTTTGTTTTTTTTTTGGTCTTGATCTGAGTTACAGTAATAAACACACCACATTTGACCATCCAAGTGATGATTGCTAAGTGAAGACAGCAAATAAATGGTGGCAGTTTGAGCCTCTCAGCAGGGTGGATAAAAACAGGCTCCAAATAACCTACTTTAAACCTGACCCAAAAGATCCTAAAAACGTCATCTTGGAAAGTCAATTTCTTTTTGTTTTTTTGGTGTCTTGTGCACATCAGACCTTAACCTATTAACTTGATTTAATGTGAACCCTGGCCTTTTCTG
Source organism: Stegastes partitus (assembly GCF_000690725.1). Classification (NCBI taxonomy): domain Eukaryota; kingdom Metazoa; phylum Chordata; class Actinopteri; family Pomacentridae; genus Stegastes; species Stegastes partitus. Next base: position 6,420 of record NW_007579194.1, read on the forward strand.
TTCAGTGTCAAAGACAGCAGTAAAAAACAGGTTCATGTTGTAATAACACACCTGTTAATCCCAGCAGATCTTGTTAAATTCTATTTGTTCTTAGTTGCTGGCATTTCTTCAATGTTCACCACTAAGAAGGTAGTTGGCTGATAACATCTATTCGGTCAACTTATGTGTGTGTTCCTGGTAAACTAAAGGCAGCCCAGCGAGTCTGCTCCATGTCTGGCCATTAGTTTCCTTCTAACACACAAGCGTTGTAAATCTGTGTGTTATTTGCATCAGTCTGCTGTGTGTGTGTGTGTCATTTGTTTACTTTAAGGCACTAGTGTATGTGTGTGCTTTTGTGTCGAGCTCACAAGTGGATATTCTACGCCTGTGTATGCCAGGTTTTAGGCTTTTCTTTTTAATGGTTAACGTCGGACACATTAACACAAGACCACATCCCGGCTGCCAGACTGTGACCCAACACAGCCTTCCTTTGTTCTATAGCTCACACACATAGACTCACACTGTGCTTCATATAGATGTTGAAGTTGACACTCAGAGCATTTGCCCTCCCAAGGTCTAGCTTAACCTAAATATTAAACAGTAAGATTAATCTGGCACCAGGAAATCTAAATCCACAGATTTTATTTATATTTTAGGATTTTGATAGCTACGCTGTGCAAACTAAAGCCTGATTCATGGTTTCCACGGAGCCATTGAGCGGACATAGCGGACATGCACGCAGTTCCATTCATACTACAATATTAGGTAACTGTCTGTTTGCTATGTAAACTAGTTTCACACACACGCAGTACAGTACATGGATGGAAAAAATGAGAGATAGCAGTGCGTTACTGATTGGGCTATAGAACGTCCTTACAGCGACTGATGGAGAAAATTCAGAGACTACATGATGCACAGTTAGTGCGCTTGCAGTGTGTATACAGTCCAAGCTATCACAAAATGTATGCTACACAGAATGACACCACCTTTACAGAAACAATGAATTAAACTATATTTGATATCTCCTTTTTTTTTCTTTCATTTTTTCTCCTCTACATATCCATCCCTACTTGCTATCTGTGTCCAGGCTGTCCAGGGCAGGTATATACACAGCCGCTCTGTGACAGCAAGCCATTTTCCGTTTATCGTTAGGGACTTTCTCTGCCCCTCAAGGACAGTAAGAAAGGTAGAAGGGGGGTACAGACAGAGGACAAAAAGAGCTCAGATGTAATAGGAAGTGAGAGAATCAAACAGTGTGTTTGCGTGCTCGGTCGGTCGACTCTTTTATACATCGTACTTGAGAATAGAGTGCAACAGCTACATATTTGCATAAACACACAAACTCAGTGACACACATTCACAGTGGGAAACCATCATCAGCTTCTTGCTGTGTCACTGGGCAGGTGGGCCATCTGTTGCAGCATGAACATTAAAGGTGAACTTGGAAGTGTGTTATCTCATTCAGTCCTCCACAGTCACAGGAAGAATGTTGTTCTCTTAGAATAAAGATATATATTTACATTTCCAAACAATGACCTTACACTTTCTATACAATGTGTCTGTCTATATGATGTAATAGTTTCTTGATAACCTCTCCTGAGCTTATCTGCTATTGAACATCCTTTAAATGTTATAGTACGAGTAAGTATGAGTTTATCATTGGGTGTGTGTGATCATAATGGTCATTGTACTGGTTGATAGATGGATAAATAACGATTAAGTTCAAGTTACTCAGTCAGCACTTTGATTCAGTGAGCTTTCAGTGTCTGAATTGTTCCCTGTGGTCCCATAGATACTTCATAAAACACTGAATGAATGATGTGTTTGTGTGAAGTGGATGGCTGTGGGGTGACTTTGGGGTGGAGAATGTCCCTTCACTAACTCTTTGACATCACAGGGGGGACTCTTACACATACACAAGCTCGCAAGTTCACACATGCACGTACATGCAAAGGCTGAGACGCACACGGTAGATGTAATCTGGCGGTCATTACTGCAAACAAGGCAGTGTTGTGTTGCACTGACAAACAGTTCAGTCTCTCTGGTGTGTCTCTGGTTTAAATTATCACCAGTATCTCATAGACTGGAGGCCTCTCAGTCTGTCTCCCTACAGGGAAAGGAAAGGTCACAGACACACTCACATACTGAGTGCGGAAGCTGAAAAGCCAAACATTGTGGATATATTTGATGTCCTGTTTGGTTTCGAGTAAGTGGTGAGTTAGGTTCTTCATTGCTTTCATGTGTCTATTAAGGATATCACAGACAGCTGTTGTGGTTGCACAAACACACAAATATTCACTGGAAAGACTTTACGAGTTACAGGTCAACGCTGTTACAGCTGTTTGACGGAGTAAAATATACACAGGTTTTTTGGGGGGGTTTGTCCTTACATTCTATTTTGCATAATTTCCTCCTGTTTGCAAACATCTGATGGATACTGAAGTACTTCTTGATAAGATAAAGAACTGTACAAAGTGTCATGACTGAGAAACAGACGTCAGATCCTTATTTGATCGTGTCACGGCACAGCGGATTTTGTGTGATATGGTTTATTGAGTCAATTTGTCAACAGACGCATCATCCGTGTAATTTTGAATCATCAATAAGTGCACACCAGCCCTTCTGTTTTGACACCAGTTTGTGTTTGCTTTTACATGATGACAACTATTAGCAGTAGTCTCTGTGGGATGTGGAAGAAATATACAGTTGGTACTATCAGTATTTGGACGGTGACACAGTCCTCACTGAGGCAGTTAGGAATTATTAGACTTTGTTGAGCTTGCCAGTGCATTCCTGCTTTTTAATAATGTACCAAACTGTTGGTTATGGCCACTCCTAAACTTACTTAAATTTCTCTGATAGGTGTGTTTTGTTTTTTCAGCCTAATGGTAGCATCCTTCCCATGCGTTGACACCTCTTCGGACCTCACATTGCGGGTCGATCGTCCCAATACTTTTGTGCAAATGGAGGGATTACACAAATGTAGTCTAATTCCTGAGCGATTAATGCATTATTTTTGTTAAACCCTTTGAATTAACGCTAAAAGTCTGCACTTTATACGCATATTAATTGGTTCATTTTAAATCCATTGTGGTGGCGTATACAAACATTTCACCCACTCTCTTTGCTACTGACTTATAATATGCAGCGTCTTGTGAAAACCTTTTACGGACAAATTACGGTTTTTAAAAATACATTTAAGAATGCTATTGGTTTTCTGCACAGGTCCTTAATGTTGGTATTTACAGTACTAAACATGAGTAGTTTTCCCAGAGCAATTTTTTTTTTAAGAGCAAGTGTATACAAGGTTTTAATTAATTATAATTATGTTATAATTATACTCTCTCCACCCTCTTTAGTTGAATTTCCAGTCTTTTTCTCTATGATTTACTCATGCATGTCGTAACAAAGCTTTAATATTGCTAGTATTTTTAAAATTATGTTTCTTTTTTCTACTGTTGTCTACTGTGTCCATGGTAGGTTTGCAGAAAACATCCAGATTTTTCTCACTGTGAAGAATAAGTGATCTAACTTTGACTTCAGTGTTGCATATAAGATGAACGTGACTCAGACTCTGTGACTCAGACCCTCGTTTATACAGAGATTGCAGTGGGAGTATGAACCTCTGTCCTCTTCTTTGTAAATGATTAACTGTGGCATCAGGCTTTTTGCACGTACCGACCATATGCTGACACCAGTTCAATGCATTTGAAGAAAAAGGGCGTGAATGATGACCTTTATGCTGAGTGGGTTTAATGGTTTGATTGTTTCGAAGTTATAGTTATTACCATTGCCACTGCTTCTCACTTCTGCGTGCCATAAATAAGGATGTCAGGGCTCAACCAAAAAAAAAAAAGGCAATAAATTTAGTTCATTGGTTGAGGTCCTAGTAAATCCTTTCTGTCTCACTGTCTTCGGAATGTGTGTCAGACCAGAAAGGAAGATTAGAGGAAAAAGTGGGGCACCAAAGCCCAGAGAAGAGCAAGAGTGGGCTCCAGGGTAATCTATTCTGTCTCTCATTCACTCTGCCTGTCTCTCTGCTCATCTCATGACATGCTTAAATCCTCTCATTGGTGGCTTTAATTGGTCAGATTCTGGGCAGCAGATGTATAGCTGCTGCTGAGCTTTTACAAGCTGCGTAGGAATAATATGCAGGCACAGGCTGTCCACGAATGAAGCCCCATAGTGCCATTTTCATTACAACAACTGCTGTTATTGTGCTTTTTTAGGTCTTCATTATTTGCACAGCATTCTATAAATTTGATGATTGCAGATGAGGCAGGAATGTAATGGTCCTTTTATATTCGGCTGCCCATGCATGCTACAGATTGGGTTTAGAATCTGGTTTTGCTGTCGAAAAACAGACAATGTCCCTAAAGGTTCACTTCAGAACATGTAGCAGTGATGTTAAGCGCCTGCTACTGTATGTAGGGAAGTTCAAGATAACAGAGACTGTAGGATTTTTGAAAATGAGTGATGTTTGCATATGTGAAATCTTACTAACTGCTAAGGGCATTTGCAAGGATACACTACAATGCTGTGTTATCAGTATGCACTCTCCCATGGGATATTCTCTCCCTTCTTGAAGCGTTTATTTTGGTCTTGACTTTGACCGCTCGCTGAACTAGCCAACTGCTTACTGACTGGATTAACTCAGGCACCGTGTTCACATTACGGTGCTACTTTCGCAGAAACATCAGAGAAAAGAGGTGAGAACAGATGACTGTACAGAGAAATAAAAACGAAAGAGACAAAATTCAACAGAGCACAGAAAGAGTGGAGTGTAATATGAGGAACAAGATCAGAGAGATAACAGCTTTAGAGGCAAAACCAATGGAACACAGGAAAATAAATGACCTATATTTTCATTGCAATCTGCAGCCGAAGCCGGCATGTGCAGTTATGACATCTCACTGTAACACTACAGTAAGCCAGTTAGCATACATTTGCATATCAATTCTGCATGGAGACTGCTTCATACTTTTCCCATGTACAGCTTGTGAATCCTGCAGACCACAATACCATCTTTCTCTTCTTAGCAGTCGACTGCGACCCTCACCGAAGACATCTGCTACCTTCTGTGGTGATGCTCTGCTAGGCCTGTACTGAAGCCATTCTCATCTGATTCTTGTTTGCTGAGCTTCTTTGCTTCATTGTGGTCTTCAGCAAGTGAAACACCTGCTCAGCTGGATTGAGGTCAGATAACTGACTCATCCAGTCAGGAAAACGTCACTGTTTGGCTATAAAACACCTAGTTGCAGTTGTATATTTTGGAGGTTTGTCTTGTTGCCGCCTGACAGGGACTTTTACTGCATGTCATTCCCCTGCTATTTCCCATCCCCCTCCACTGCCGCTATCTGATAAAAGCTAAAAACGCAGCCATGAACAACATGCATTTCCCTACAAGAAGCTTTTTCTGTCTCTGTAAATAAGGACTGGATACGCAACAAATGTGCAAGATGAGAAACAGCCCACAGAGCACAGCATGGAAAGTGACAGGAGAAAGGATGGTGACATTTTGCAGAAAAGAGTTATGCATTCTTGTTATCTTAATTGGTTCCCATCCACTGCTTTAGTATCCATTCAGAGCGCTGTGAAAGGGGAACAAAAACAGAGAAGGAAGGTGGCGATACAGTAGCTTAGCATTCAAATGAGAAAGAGATAGAGTAATTGGTACATTTGCCAGCTATCTTTTCTTGTTTATCTATAGCTTCAAGACCTCGTTAGCATTTACACTGCAGAACCACACAAAGGTGACATACTGTCACACTCAAATTACTTCTTTTTGTCATCTATACTCCGTATTCCTGCATTTATCTTTTACTCTCTTCGCCATTCCCCCTCCGTAACACCAAAATCCTCAACACATATCCCTTTTCCCCTAAATTCTGTTCTATTTTCAGCCCTCTACTGTAAGAGGACTGTTTTCCAAATTTTACATTCATTAATATTCAGTGTGTAGTGCTACATTGGCACACTAACACACTTACTGATACCAGCCTCAGCTCTGTTTGGTGCACATCAGTCCCAAAATCTCAGTACTACCCCTCTGAGTCCTCACTTCATACATCACTCAACAATCACTCCGCTGCTCCTTTTTTTCAGTTTCCACATTGATGGTGCGATGACAGACTAGAGTGAAAGAGGGCAGCAAGGTAATGAAAAGGGAGAAAGAGGATAAATGAGTGGGAAAGCAGAGAAAAGAAGACAAGGCATAAGAAAGAAACATAATCAGGGCAGAAGGGGAGATAAAAAAAAAAGAACCACACAAGGAGAAAAGAGAAGATTGAACGAGATACAGCTTTCAGAAGAGGAGAGCAACGTAAAGGGGAGAAGGGTAAAGGAGTCTCATGCATTACTATTCAGGATGCATTTCACTGCATTGCAGTGGCACACTGACACACATTCACAGCTACAGTTTACACAGAGTCTTCTTTTAAAGGCTGCAGATTCTGAATATCTTTCTAGACTTGTAGTCAAGAGTAATATTGAACTATTGCGGATGTAGATATATGTATGTTTTCAATAACCTAAACATGCAGCTGTCACTCAGCTGACACTCAGAGGTCAGGCTGCTGTTGTTTTTGTGTCTCCTTAGAATATGATCTACTGACAAGCAGCATCCTGGGTTTTACCTGGTTAATGATCTGTGACAGGTGCTTTCTCTCTGTGTTTTCCCTTCAGGTTCAGTAAATAAGGTGGTTATGTAGTCAGAGGAATGGCTGTTAAAAGCACTCCGTTTAGTAGTTTACAGTCCTTGTTTCTAAATAAATCCTTTATAGAGCTGCTCTAAGTTCATGAAGGTAGATTCAGGACCGAGTTGAAAATTTGGTTTTGTGTGTATCAGCACTGACCCTTTTACTACCATTCTTTGTCGAGCACGTTTTATTATTGTGGTTTCTACTTAACACAAGCAGCTAGGCTATTACTGCTGCTGAAAAAAAGCCAGAAAGTGGATACCTGAGTTGTAGCTACAATGTAGTTATCAAAGTGAAATTGTTTTCCACATTATGGTCGTCACTTTTGGGACTTTCTTAAACAATAAATCAACACCAGTAATGTTACTGCCATTATGTCAATATCCGTTACTGCCAGTACACAGCTCTACTACAGTATGTACATGTTTATAATACTCTGTAATCATTTTTGTAGGATCTGAAATAGTCCTCATCATTTCTCCTCTCTGTCTTCCATTTTCCTTCTCCGGTCTTTTGCATGGCAGCTGTTGGAAGCTGTAGTCAGACAGTCCAGAGTTTTTTCTGTGTCAGCACTGGTCACACTACAGCAGGTGTGTGTGTGTGTGTGTGTGTGTGTGTGTGTTTGCTCGCCCACACGTTGTATGTGTTGCTGCCCATTGAGGCCAGACTTGCTGACTGTCGAGTGCGCGTTTGTGTGTGTGTGTGTGTGGGTCGGCATCGTAAGATAGACAAGCTGACTTTCTGTCAGCAGCTATTGATGAATGAAGAGGTAAGCCCGGTTCCCAAGGAGGCAACTAATAGAACAGAACTTCAGGCCCTTGACCTTGGAGCTAATTCTGACTGATATTCATGCACGTCACTTAAAGCGATTACCTCACATCAACACATGTATTGAGGTCATTTTTTTGTTTGATAATTTAATTCATTTATGTTGTCACTTTTGTTTCTAACGTCCTCAAGTCCCAGATTCATTAAACCTCTCACAACCAGCCATTTATGTTCTCATTTACAGAAAAATGTCATTGTACAGTAACAGCAGGCTACCAGACTGACAGAGTAGACAAATAAATCAGTGAATGAAATGCTAGCCTCTATGTGTACTGTGTGGGTGGCTCCATCTGGGCATGCCAACTGCTCAGCTAGGAGTGTGTGTGTGTGTGTGTGTGCGCGCGTGCGTGCGTGCGCGCGCGTGTGTGTGTGTGTGTGTGTGTGTGTGTGTGCGTGCGTGCGTGTGCGTCAAGATTCATGTCTTTCCGACACAGTAACACATTCTAAAAGCAGGATTTCCCCAAGGCTTAGGTGCTGTCTGGGTTCTGGGTTCTGGAGGTTGGGGAGTTGAAATCATGAAGATATTTGACAGGAAACTGGCAACACTTATTGTACTAACAGTCAAAAGTCTGTTAATTTCACCAAATGACATGGTCAAGATTTGATAAAAAAGATAATGTGATTACCTTCAATTCTGCACATAAGAATAATAAGAATTTCTTATGACCAACTCTGGGTTAGACATTTTGGAACATCATACTATAATGTGCAAAAAGGTTTTTCACGTGTGAACACAGCTTAACTTTGCTTAACCACAACGTCGTGTTAGATGCCAGCACCATTTTTGTTGAACTACATTTATGTAACATGAACTAGTTTTTCTGGCTAATGTATTTCAATGACATTCATTTCTGATTAGCAGTTAAATTCTGGTTACATTCACTCGTGTAAGCATGAGGCAGCAAAAAACAAACATAAAAATAAATGTCTTTTTTAAATTATTTCTCAATCGCAGGGAACTGTGAAGACATACATAACCATTTATCACTCAGTTTGAAGTGTGAAAAATCCCAGCTTTGTCTGGCTGGAAGACCGACATAAAGAGGAAAGATTTCCAATTTTAGGTGGCTTAGTGTGCACGGAGCCTCAGTGTTTCCTCCAGCTCTCTAATTAGCTAGTGAACAGATCGCCTTACCTCTGTCCAGCTGGGAGCGTATACATGTGTGTGTGTTTCCAGCTGTGTAGTCCCCAGTCTCTTATCAGCGTAACCACTGGCCCGTACTTAACAGCAGCCATCTGGTGCCCATACTCCGAGCTGGTTTCTGCTAGCCAACCTCTGATCTACACGTCAAAACTACCCCCACAACACTCTCTCTTTCTTCATTTTTTCTTGCTTCCCCTTCTCTATTTCCTTTCTGTTTTTATTTGAATGTACATTTTAATCTATTGTTGATCATGCTGTTGTAACGTAAGATTTTCCCTTGTTGGATCGATAAAGTGCATCTATCTATAGCGAGGCTTTAATCATTCACCTCTTCGACCATTCCCTCACTTCCTTCCTTTCTCCTCCTGCCTTAATCACTCATAAATCGCTCTTGAGATCAGCTTTCCCTCTATTTTCTAATGGCAAGCTGACAGCATGGAAAGGGTATAGAGTCCTACGAATAATGTCTTTCGATTGTTGTTACTGTACTGTTCATCTGCTCATTTACGTCACAGTAATGGTTTGCTTTCTTTAAACCAATGGTCTGGACTATGGCTTACATCTGATTTAATACTGATGACTGAATTGGTCTATATTGGAAGAGAGGATGATGGCACTGTTTTTGTCTTTTAAAAATGTCCCTCTCAGGTCTAGCTTTTGGTTATTGTTGTGCAAGGTGAGGTAAGAGACGCAGGGTTATAGCAGGCTTGTTTCCTCCTCTATTGATATTGTTGGTATTGATTGTTTCCGATTGCATCAAATTGTGTCACATTACAGCAGTAACGTGAAAGTTAATCCTGTTGTAAAAATACAGACAAAGATGGGAGCTTCCACCTTGATTTAAGTTGAGTTACACAGCTTACTGCCTTTGGGCTTGTGGGTTTATCTTGCAAGTGAGTTGATGGGGAGATGAGCCGATCAAAAATAAACAGGGATGTTTTGGTGCTATCCTATACTGTGCCTCTATGGGGGCTCCACATTTTACAGAGAGCTAATAATAAAACAATTAAACTGATGGGTGTCTTTTTACTGTACGTTTCCGATACATCTTCAGGTGAGCCTTTTAAGTCACTGGCCTTTCTTTCTAATGCGTTCTGGCAAAGTGCAAAAACACACACACTCAGACACACTCTCTGTGTCAGCACAGTGTGACATTCCAAGGAACAGACTGAAAGGGGGATGAGGACAGAGACAGACTTGGCAACTTCCACATCAAATTGCCATAGTATCTTCCACCCCTGTCATAAATGTCCCCATAGACTCTGGCTGAGACACTTGCTCACTCAGAAAGCTGAAATATCACACCAAGTGACAGAGGTTTGCTAGAAATAGTTGAAAAGTAGGTGTTTCTTGGTGCATATGACGCTTGATCAACATTGAAATAACAAAATTTAATTGCATCCATTGGCTTTAGAAGCTGACAAAATCACGCAAAAAAAGCCAAGAAGTACAGTGAAGCTCTGTGTTCCCTGCTTGTTCACTAAACAAGGTGTCAGTTCAGCATTGTTGGTACACAGCTTCACCCAAAGAATAGAGCGTATAGTTTCCCTGAAAAAAAATGTGTATGCTTGTGTTTTCAGCTGGTAAAGTTGCAGGATAATTACAAGCCACTGAAACAATCATGTTACACAGCAGCTATTTCTACTGACAGCCAGTTATGCCACTGCACACACACACAGAAGTGGTCTGGCCTGGTCATAAGGCAGTTGAGGCTTGCTTTTCTTTCCTGTGTGTGTGTGTGTGTGTCGCAGACAACTGGAGCTGCCAATGCGGCTATTTCTATCCAGGGGTCACTCAGTGCTAGACAGAGCAGACGATGTGTTGTGTGTTAGCAGCACTTCATCCTGAGAGCCACAAAACAAAGTAAACAGGGAAAGTCGACCTGATATCAACTTTTGGCCAGCATCCTTATCCTTAGCGCTTCTCCTGAGTGCATGCTATGTTAGCTCATGATGGGCAACGTGGTGGAAACGATTGTTCTAATTGATATAAATATTAGCAAAAATCCCATATAGAGTAATCACAAAACAAGGGTCCTAACCCAGTAAAACTACAAGCAGGCACAGACAGTACACATACATCTATTGTATACAGTTTCCATAGCAACCAACAGACAAGGGAGAGACCACACACTGGGTATAGCAAAGTTATTTCAGTTCAATGTAATACTTTTATTATGATTGTCATATTGCAGTGGTTTAAATCGTTTTAGCTTGTAGGTCCTCGTTTTTGGGATTTCTACTGTCATTGCATGGGAGGAGCTCTTTTGCATCTGCAGTCAAATTTCTATGTTTGCTTATCTCTTGTACGTTAGAAGTAGTCTCCTTCACATACGACCTCTTAAAAGGACATTCAGTGAAACTCTTCAAATGGAGACAGAGGTATTGCCGCAATCTCAGAGGTCAAATCTGACTCGACTTGTGCAATCTTTCCGTGCAGTTGTACAAACAGCCAAGAGCAGATTTTGGTTTTCTAATGTGCCTCATATCAAATCCAAGAGCATGGGTGGGGTTGTGGCAAAGGAATAATCAGCTGAAACCAAACTCTTCCCTTGACAGCATGGGCTCAAACTCTACAGTAACTTTCTAATGAAAAACTACCTCACTTCCCCCCCTCTTTTTTTTAAAAATTTTTTTGGCTGTGTGGCCTCTCTGTGGCACTGTGACAGCTATCAGCCACACCCTCTAGACCAACAAGCAGTCACAGTAAGGGAGAGGTGAGCAGATGGATGGATGGATATAAAGACTAAACAAGTCAACGCAGGAATGAATGGGTATTGCAGTGTTGTATAACAGAAAGGTCTTTTACGGCGTGTAATAGCCACACCCTCTGCAATAACAGGCACACAGAGGAGAGGGATGGATAAATGAATGGATAAAGGGCAAAACTTGGGGTAATAATGGGCTCAATGGGACTGACAGTAAATTATACATGGTGGTTTAACACACTGCCGGCTAGTATCTCTTGTGTTACAGTTTGCCTCTGTTTTCGCCTGCGAGCAATCAGAGACACAGGCCTTTTGAGGAGAGCAGCACAGATGCAGAATTTATCGCTTTAATTCAAGGATTCACACAGTCCTAGGAGCTCCAGTAGAAAGCAACACATTACCATGGATTACTATGACCTGGATGACTGAGAATCTACCAACAAGGATTCTTCACACATTCATTTTTGAATTTAGAGATAGATCAGTGCTTGAGCAGCTATGTTCACATCCAGATCCAGCTCAGACTGAGATACATAACCTGAGCCAGAGTCTGGAAAAAAAAAACAGCTGACAAAATATTCAAATAAAATAACTGAAACTGCAGTTCTCTCTTTCTGCTTTGTGTGAGCGTGGCAGGCCAGATCAGCAGCCTCCTCCGCCTGTTTTGTTCGGCCTCTAAGAGTTGTCTGTAAATGTATATTGTGAATGTTAGTGTGAGTGAGTGACAGCTCTGTGTGTGTCTCTGCATGAAGTGAGGACTCTGCTGACAGCAGAATAGCTGGCTCAGTTGGAGGGGATTCACACTTCACATCAGATTATCACAACCAAACACACACACACAGACACACAACCATGCACACATATTCTGAGTATCTCCCTGTTTCTGACACACAGAACAGAGTGTCATAACTCTGCACAGTTTCAGTCGAGATCTCTCCACCCCCACCTCTTCTCTACCACACTAACACACACAGACGTAGACGTACACTCAGTAGTCCCACAGAGAAACCGACCAGTCATACTGAGCAGCCAGACAATAGTTCTGTCAATCAGCGTCAGGTCTCTGCCTCGCTGTCCAGCCTGAGGCCTTCTAGTGGACAGCTAGTTAGCCTGAGTTAAGGAAACTGACATGAGCTTCAGGCACGTTCATTAGGCCCCAGCCTCCCATCTCTTCCCTTCACTTGAATATATGTACATTTTGTAATTCTATGTGTCCCGCTGTTTCTGACACTTTTGCAGAGAGTTGCTTCAGTGAGTGCATTTTAATGATGTTTCTTTTAGAAAGTCCTGCAGTCTTTTGGGGTTTTTCTTGCAATGGAGAAGTCACCCTTAGTTTAGCAAGAAGTTCCATGTAAAGCAGTGAAGAATATGTTCTTTGTGTGTCCCACTACAGAAAACTGTTAGTAACCACCCAACCAAATTTGAATAGATAAAATGTTAAGTTTTAAAATCCTAAAAAAAAAAAAAAACGAATCAGCATTCTTGGCTTTGCGACGTGGGAGGTGTGTCTGCTGAAGGTGCTGACTGACAGCATTCACATCAGCTCAAGTGAACCACGCTAATGCAAACAGATCTTATTTCATTTTAACCAAACAGGTTAGATGTGTAGATACAACATATTTTCAGCATGTTGCAGCTACAGACTAAGTTTCTAACGATAATAAATTCACCAGAAAAGACGACTTATGTTCATCGGTGGGCATGGACCGCAGACGATGGCACCAAAGTTCAGAGCAATAAATGAATTGTGGTTATTAAGGTTCAGTTGCAACTTTTCACATAGTGAAATAATTAGTTAGAAGTTCAAATATGTATTTTAAAAGTACATGTCTCCATTTTAAAGGATTTACTCCACTTGAGGCTGCAGTCCTGTCGTATTATCAATCAAACTGAAGCCAACTTTTTGTTGCAATGTTTAAAACTCTTCTATTTTGAGTTTGTTTGAGAGAATTAATACCAAAAACCAACAAAAGGACAAATTAGTATATGAAAATATTGAATTCTCTGTTTTTTTCAACTTCAACAGACATCAGTGTTTCCAAGATTAGATTTTGAATGTGAAATTTGCCTTCTAGTCTTTCTCTCTGGACTTTCTTGCTTCTTGCCCATATTTTGTTGGTTGAGTGCACCCATTCCATTTATAATGTAGAATCAGTATTTTGTGTTTGCTTTTTTTTAATAGTATTTTTCTGTCTTTTTTTAATATCTTTCAGGTGGAACTAGAGACATCGGATCAGCGCTGACCCGAATGTGTATGAGACATCGCAGCATAGAGGCCAAACTCAAACACTTCTCCATGTAAGGATCATTACACATAATGTATTGCTGTGTAGTTTTTTCCCCTTCATTCTTTCATAGTGCTGTTGACATTTCCCACCCACGTTTGAACCCTGCTACTTTCCAGTTATACAGCATTTGATTATACAGTAATTTTCCAGTTCTGATAAAACTGTCAGCACTAAGGAGTTTTTTAAACTTTCAAAGGTAAACACTTTTTTTAATATTTCCTCCCTGAGTGTTTTCTATATTAGTAACTCACGGTTAATGTACTTTGACCCAAGCTGCTTCCCAGCACTGCAACTCCAATAAAATGGTCCGTGTTTGAATTGTTACCTCACCATAGCCTCCATGTTTCGACATTTGGCGTGCGTGGGTGAAAATGCTGGGACAGAGACGATTTGTCTGCCAGCCCGTGCATCTATAGTGTCTCAGTGAAGACACACACACACACACACACACATTGCTCAGACAAGGGGCTCTCTAATTTCAGCTGGCATTTCAGTAGAGATTCCTCTTGGATCTCCATAGCAGGGTCTGTGCACTGGGGGGGCTGTGATCACCAACCTCCCACTGACACTCACACTTTGTAGAAATGTCTGCAAGAGGGAGAAGTCTAATTTTAGTTTCATGCACTAAGACTGCAGCTGTCCACCTCTCACACTCAGCCTCCTAAACACACTCACAATACATCTTGGAAGACGGGCACAGTTGGGTAATGATTGACAGACATAACTGCACAGGCTCCTGACTTCCTCCTATGACGCACAGTCAGACTTTTTTCTCACAGTTGGTGTTTTTCTGCCTCCCTCTCTGCCTGTCAATGATTGACACAAGATTATGTGCCATAAAAAAGAGAAAAAGGCGAACCAGACCTAATGATTTTTAAGTCTGACAGTCTGTCTACTACTTCACTTGGATGACAGATATACTCTTGCACAGTGTGTTAAAATGTCTCCATCTCCCACACACTCCTCTGTATAACGATGTGAACCCACAGCGATTACAGCTAAAACTTGGCACTTTAATGTAGTATCCGAGAGAAGCTGAAGAACAAAAATGTGCACCTGTCTAAATACTTAATGCAAATTAGTTAATTGATCAGACTGACCCCAGATCAAAAGTGACCAAGCTGCTGTTTTCACAGGGGCTTCATGGAGGGTCTGATCAACCCTCTGCAAGAGCAGATGGAAGACTGGAAAAGAGGAGTCCATACTTTGGACAAGGACCATGCAAAAGGTGGGATAAGCAAATGTGATCACACACAAGAACTTTCAAGCAATATCTCCAATTGCATTTGATTTAACAAACTACCAAGTATCTATACAGTTAAAACAGGGTGGTATTTAGGTTGTCATAGCATTTTTATTTGTTCTTCCATCCCACAGCTTATTACTGTGTGTAATGAAAAACTGCACTTTAACACAGCTGGATGACCTTTTTACCTTGTCCATTTGAACCAGAGTATAAAAGAGCTCGGCAGGAAATTAAGAAGAAGTCTTCAGACACGCTGAAGCTCCAGAAGAAAGCCAAGAAAGGTAAAAGAAAAAACAATCATACATTTTTGTTTAAATTAACTGAAAAGAAATCTGTCAACGATGGAGACGAATATCGTACCAACAATCTTATCTTTGAACAATAATTCTATGGAAACCAGATAATCTTTACACCACGCTTTATGGAGTAACTAAATCTTTTTTCTGTACCGTGGAAAAAATTTGCTAAGTTTAGAGCTCAAACCATTGAAAACTTGGATCACCGTCTGCTAAACCAGTGATCCATGTTAAGTTTTCGTAAAAAATTTGATCAGATTAAATTCTTGGTAAACCAACAAGGAACATTTTCTTTTATTATTCTCAAACACTTGGCAACTTAATCAGCAAACATACAACTGGAATATTTTATGTGCCTCACACTAAAATATCAGCTGTAAACGTGCATCACAGCAGAGTCAGGAGAAGAGTTACTTGTTGAAATTCAGTCCGTGTTTCTGCGATAGACGCTGTGTTACTCCCATCACCAGACAGGCCTAAGACGCATGGTGTTTTCACTGACCTCTAGGCGAATCCTACAGTCGTCTGTCTTCTTGGATGCCAGCGGACTTAAATTAGATTTTTTTTTTCTCTGCTTGCTTTGTCAAATGTACATGAGGGTAGAAGGAAAAAACAACAAATCATCTACAGGTGAAATACTCTGGGTGGTTTTACATGACCATTGGAGCTGGGCTTTGGATGATTTTTAGTTTAGCCTTATTTAAGTTGTACTGAATTAAGGACGTCTATCTGTGAAACGTCAACATTCAGGACTAAAGGGAAAATCAGATTATTGAAGTCATAAAGCACATTTTAAAAAGGGTTCAGCTGAAGAAACAACCTGTAAAGAAAAATGCAGTTTTTTTTCAAATAGGAAAATGTCCAAACTGTATATGGGAGTTTTTCATCAGGCAGTAGTGATGTGTGTAGAAGATGTTTGTCCTCTCTGATTAAGTTGTGCAGATCTAGTTCGGCTAAACATTGCCTTACTTGGTGAACACTCTCTTCCCCTCTGCAGTTCTCTTGGCTCAGGTTCTACATACAAGTCCACCTACCTGGAGGGAAAAAATACTGTACACACAAGTTGAACATGTCTTCAATATGTTTGGAGACGTGACTAGTTTCAGCTTCAAACCAGTGAATGATTTACAGTCCTAAAGTTAAAAAATGTAAAAAAGAAAATTAAGAAATAAAAGGCAATGATTCTTTGTACTATGTAATAGATTTAATTTAACTGATATAAGTTATACCAACATCGTTACGTATTAACTTACAAAGCATGTTCAGCACATATAAGTTTTGTCTTGATGACTTTCAGTTCTCAGACAAATTACACAGTTCCATAATTCCACTTTTATATAATTCATAGTTTTTAGTATTGATGCATCAACACAGAGCATATTGCTAAAACCAGACGCTATCAATAGTATTTCTGTTGGACAATGTATATTGTGTCTGAATCGTCTGATTCTGGGTAGGAAACGTTTGATAATGGTAGTATTAAAAAAAACACATTAGTGCTTTGTTTTGGCTTTGCATTCCTACAATGCTTAAACAGGCATTCAGATACTGAAAGCTGCACATTGATGTGATGGATTAGTGTTTAGTGCTGGCACTCTTTCAGTTGACTTGGATCTTTTTCCTCTCCTTGTCCCCATGTGGTTCTGATACCATCCTTCACCTAATGCTGCACTGCAGCTGATAATCTAGGTAAGTCAGTTTGTGGAATAGACACACTGTCCAGACTGTTGCTTATGCTTTATTGTTTTACCAGGCTTCTTGGTTTCATTGTGAAGTCGCTACAAAAAACATGGAGTTTTGTGCAAAAGATAAATATGTGTAAATGGCACTGAATATCTGCATGCTTAATTTTCTTCCACAGATAATGGCAACAATTACTTCCAGTTTACGGTTGTGACAACATTTTGGCGCATTAAGATATACTATACAGTATAGCCTGTGAATCTGTGGACCCCAAGTTTTTACCTAAGTGTTGCAGAAACTCAGGATTCATCCTTTCTGCTGTGTCCTCCTCTATTTTGTCTCCTTTGTTGTCTCATGAACCATCTCATTTACTGTCTGTAGTTCTGGGTTAGAGGTTCCATGTTAGAAAGCACCTGAAGTAAAGAAGCAGCTCTGTGATTGGCCCTGGGCTCTGACCACTCAAGGCTTCTATTAGAAAAGAGATATTTTAAATGGTATCAGTTTTACAGTAGTAGTACTGATGTGCTTTGGTGGTGGAGATGGTGTTTACAGGAGGGAATGAGATGAAGGAGGCCTCAGTAGACGTGTGCTCACGTTGATGCTAAGAGGTCCAGCGTGTCGTGCGTCACAGGTCCAGTTCTCAAGTGTTAGATTAATTCCCACAAACTGCCTGTCTTTTTGTTTATCAGCTCTGCAGCATCCACCTTGAACGTGGTCCATACTGGCAGTTTCCTCTTCCATTGCTGTGCACATATGCACTTTGTCTCATCTTCAGCAAGCAAATTAGTGACAAAACCATAAAAGAAGTGTTGCCAGAAACACAGTTTTAGATAATAAAAAAATAAATCTTGATGCTTTATAATCCTTCAAAAAGTTTTCCTAATTTTGGCTACAGTTTGTTCATCCTGTGGAACAATAAAAGCAGATTATTCACAAACCTTAACTACACATTTAGTGAAGTTTTTAAAATTGTACGCCAGGATTTTTGCCCTAATGCGCCTACAGCAACTGGTGCAGCATCACATTGTGGAAACCTGCTAAACCTCATTCAGCTGCACGCACTTCTAGCAAGAAAAAGATCTAACTGTTGCATAAGTTACCAATTTATTGCAAGTTCTCGAACAGACGACTGTCAGTGCGAGCATTTTAGAGATTCCCCCCGTGATGTCAGTGACTGGAATTATCTCATAGCAATGCACACGAATATCTAAATCAAATTTAGACTTTACTCGATTGAGTCATACTATTAGAAAGAAGAGCACTCCATTTACACACAGAAATAACACGCCATCTGTCTGAGTCTATATCTGATGTTTGATACGTGTCTTGTGAGGGTGTTTTTTTGACCTGAGACCCCGGTGGTGCTAAGAAACAGCCTGTGACTGCAACCTAATGTAATCATTGGCCATGTGAAAGCTTGAGCAGTTAATCTCATTTGTGTGTGCACATGTAGCTCCATGTGTGGAGACTGGGGGCCCATTGCAAGCCCCTCAAAAACAACTACTCAGAACCACAAGTGTAATTCTTCCAATTTTAGGTTGTGGTTTTTTATGCCAATCTATAATAATCTATTGTACGGTATTCTGTGTACACATTATTCATTTGTCTGCCTCCTTTTCTTTTTCACACACACATCAAGGAACTTCTTGAAAGAACTTTGAAAATGGCCAACTAGTCCGATCTTCCAGTTTTTTTTGAACGTGAAAACTGTGAGACGCTAATCTACTTAACGTCAATCCAGAAAATCAGGCAGCAGTACGTCTCACAGCCACCAACCGTCTTTAATCGAACACTGAAAATGGAGGTTGTGTCGTGGATTTGTTCACAGGGCAGCCAGTGACCACACATCTCCAATGAACCTCAGTGTTTGTCTGAGGTTGAAGGAAGAGAAAAAGCAGCAATCAGGACTTTGTCATTCACAGATGCGCAGCTTATAGCGCAGAGCCTGGGAATGTGGACAAACCAAGAAAACCCAAAGCAGAGACGAAGTTGTAACATAACAGAAGCTTAAGTTTGGCACTAACAACCCCTTTGTGCACCACAAGTTGAAATTTAATGCCAGGATGTGCCTGCATTGTCTAAGCATATTCTCCATCCCTGCAATTACATATTTTACATCAACTTTAATGACTGTCTCAAGCTTATTAAGTCATGAATTTCCCTTTTATGGTTAGTTTCCACATGAGCGCTGGTGACTATCCGGATGTTTGCTGTTGAGGACCTCATGATTCATTTTGAAGGGGTTAAACTCTGTAATAAAATCAGTTTTCTTTTGTTTGTGAAAAAGATCAAAGCTCGTTTTGTGTAATTTAATAAGAGAAGGGATCCTCTTAATAGGTCAACCTTTAGAAGAGTTAGAAGCACTGGAGGCACTGCTCGAGTTAGAAACAACAAAGAAAATATTTGGCTTTCCATCTGCCTCAGACAAAGTACCTCAACTTACAGTAGTGTCTTTCCAAAACCACTTTGGTTATGTTGAGAAAACAGTCTGCCAGTAGTTGAACTGGTGGGAGAAAACCAGAGCTCAGTATGCGTCTTCATTTTACTGCATGCCAAGGAGACACCACAGCATCCTCGGCTTTTGGGCTCGAAATCTGCTTTTCTTTTGTTGATGCAAACTGAGACCTAAAGTTTAAAACTCATTTAGTCTCAAAACAGAGTTAAAGACAACTTGACTGTAACGTGATAAGAGCACTTCTCAATGTTGTGTGACGCACAGCATACGACCAAAGCCCACATTCACTCACAGTCTAGTTGTTTTCATGGCATGTAAAGAGCATTTTGCCAATAAACAACCGTGGAGTTTGCAGTTTGACTTTATAGATGCACGTGACGCATTTTTCTAGCATTGCCCTTCAATAATGATTGACCAGCTGTTTGTAAGCAGTGATTAAGACATTATTCGAAATGTCAACCTGACACACAAAATAATTTCTGTGGCAACAAGATGGAAAAAGACTTTGCCTGCAGGGACATGAATAATAATGAGTTTGGTCCTGCAGTGGAAACCAGACAAATGAGTGAGGCCAGCCTGAGCCCTTTCAGGTTCGCTCATACATGCAGTTCTCCACAGACCCTTATACAGTATAATTGTAGAGTAGCCTTCTACAACAGTGGCCTTTGGATCTATATGAGCCTGAAAATATATATACCTGCAATTTGGCCTCTTCAGTCGATTTACTCCATCATGGTCTCTCTAATGTAATATAGTAGGAGCTGCCATAAACACACACACATAACTCACATTCCACTGAGTCCAGCGCTGAACTCACCCTACCAGACTTGGTAAATGGACTCCCTACATATGGCCATTCAGTTTAACAACCAGGGTTAAAGAACTGTCTACACGGGACTTAAATTCCCCCATTATGGTTTATTTAGTAGTGTCAGTTAGTGTTTAATGTTAGTATTTGTTTGTATTGCAAGCCTTTGGTTCTTGTCATTGTAATTGTGCTGTAGCAGGCTGATAGAGGGGTAAAGGAGTAGCTTCTTAATGCTTCCAAGAGGAAGCGGTTGATGGTGTGTCCTCAAGATAAAACGCGCATCCTTCTGTTTTACATTTGAGGTGAGGGTCATTTCCCTATGTAACTCTATCTGTGTTTCTTTACTAGTGATTTGCATGATGCAGGCCCTTAAATGTCCACAAAAGACGCCAGTTTGTTATCTTTGCCCCGACACAAGAGCAGACGCAGAGACCACAAAGTTGTGCGCTGTGGGTTTAACCTTGATGTATCAGAGTTAAACTGCGAGTGCATGTTGTTTGTGTAGTTTGAGTGGTTGGATAAAGCCTTTGAGGCCCACTGGATGTCATCTTGGGAAGTCGCCAGCCTTCCTGCCTCCTTAGAGAACTCAAGAGGGCCTTGATTTGGCTTCAGGATATTCTCTCTTTAAAATCACACACATTTCTACACACACACAGCACAAAGATGCGCAGTGCTGAATAACAGGATAACCTTGGGGTTGTAATTGTCCTCAAACATTCCTGGATTTGCATATGCATATTAAACACACATATACACAGCACCAGATGGTCCTGTGGATAACTTGCACTCTTGTCATTATGAAAGCAGACACACACAGAGCCTCTCCTAACCCCGTCCAGAAGCTCCCAGGACTTGAAGTGTTGCGACAAAGTATAGCGGAGAAATAGTTAAAATTGTTCTCGCATTTGGCTATCTCGTCCTAGTAGATTGAGGTTTTCCGATACAAGCAGCAGATTTGCCTTTTAAGCAGATAAGCTTTTTTTGCCTCCTCTGTACAAGAGACAGGAAACACTTCAGTGACAAGAGCGTCCCTCCATGCTGAGGTGATAACCAGACAGTACTGGAGACACTCTGATGCTAGCATTTATGATTGCAGTAGCCATGTTTCAGTTATATATTTTGAAGCATTAAAAAATTCATTCGCAAAATTTTAATTTTGCAAATAAAGTTTTGCACTCACTTAATGCATATTTTTGGCTTTTATGAAACAGAGTTAATGCGCATATTGGGAAACGGAAGCATCTTTTTCAAATAAGTTCTGACATTGTTAACATTTACCTCACGTGACTAATCGACTGTCTTCTTTCATTGTCTTCCCTTTACTTCACACAACCAACACCAGCTGAGATGGAAGAATACATAACACTTTCCCAATTTACAACAATTCCTAAAGACTTCTATTTATCTCTTTTTCAGTGACTGACAAATAACTGTTTCTGTTTCCAACTTCTTCAAATTCTCTTCAGTTGCATGTGAAACAGGGCTAATGAAAAGATAACATGTAGAAAAGTAGTTCAAGCTAACATGTAAATCAAAAACAGAAATGACATCAAATTCATTCATTGCTACATGATCATGTTGTTGGTGATGATTCCTGCATGTTACAGTTTCAGAACTGTACTTTCTGATATCTGTGTTGTGACAGAAGATAAAGGTAGAATATTGTCTGTCTGCTTTAACAGCAGTCTTGAATTTCATCACCTGTAATAACATGTAATTTATCCTTTTTGTGTTTGTGTCCGTTTTTGTCTTTTTAAGGCCGCGGTGACATCCAACCCCAGCTGGACAGCGCCATGCAGGATGTCAGTGATAAATACATCCTGCTGGAGGAGACGGAGAAACAGGCCCTGAGGAAGGCTCTGATCGAGGAGAGACAGAGGTTTTGCTGTTTTGTAGCCATGCTGCGGCCTGTAGTGGTGAGTAACAAGACAAATGAGCCTTCTGAAACACCCACAGAGAAAAAGTCACTCCTCTCCACAGTGCAATTCACTTAAATCCCACTGACTGGATAGAGACTGTTTTCTAATCCATCATTAGATGCATATTTTCCCACTTCAGACAATCATAATTAAGCTTTTTTTACACTTAATTACACACATGTAAATAATGACTGTCTTCACTGTTGTGTAAACTTTTAAAATGAGATCATCCTATCACTCAAACAGTAATTATCTGCTATTGTCTGTAAATGTCTTTGTTCTCCACCTCCTTTATTCTTGCAGGATGAGGAGATTTCTATGTTGGGAGAAGTCACCCATCTCCAGGCCATCTCAGATGACCTGAAAGCCCTGACCTCTGACCCTCACAAGCTTCCTCCTGCCAGTGAACAGGTGAGAAATTGACATGTTGGTCTTACGTGTGCTATTTCTGTGTCTATTTATTGAGTTAACCTTCCTTAATTAAACATGTATGATTGATATTTTCCTTCCTCTCAGGTGATCATGGACCTGAAGGGCTCAGATTATGGTTGGTCATATCAGACGCCACCTTCATCCCCCAGCACCACCATGTCCAGGAAGTCCAGCATGTGCAGGTAGGCTCGTACAGCCGATCACAAGCCTCACTGCCTCAAATAAGTGAAGGAGAGGCTTTGTCTTTCAAGTACACATCATTCCATTGCGTCCATAAAACCTTCAGCAACTCACTTTGCTTCAAAACGATGTCAAATGGAAAATGAAATTACCTCAGTTGTAATCTAGTTTCCAAGACCTGAGGAAGGAAGAGATGAAAGTGCATACAGTGTCTGTTTAGGGATTAAAGATGATTATAATAGCATGACATGTACACATACAGGCTCTACTAAAGTGTTCAGAGATGTTATTTAAACCCAATCAATTGTTATGAAACTACTTGACATCTTACAGCAGTTTAAAGGGGCGATGAACAAGGTGTTGAAGAAAAACTTGCTCAGACTATGTCTGCCACCTAGTGGTCATTATGAGCTGGAATAGTTTGTACTTTTGATGTTTGCACGTGGATATGTTTTGAGATAAATGATTTTTAACTTTTAGATAAACTAGACTTCTTTACACACACTATTGATATTTAATAAATTTATTGATTTATATTATTATTATTGATTTAATAAAAA
This sequence comes from Stegastes partitus, assembly GCF_000690725.1. Classification (NCBI taxonomy): domain Eukaryota; kingdom Metazoa; phylum Chordata; class Actinopteri; family Pomacentridae; genus Stegastes; species Stegastes partitus. Next base: position 29,643 of record NW_007579194.1, read on the forward strand.
AACAAAACAGCCCTTTTTGGTTTCCAGCTGTTCAGACCGTGTCCTCTTCACTCTGTCCTCGCTGCTTTTTTTTGTGTCTCCCGATGATTTTTCCAGAACTGTTCTGGTTTAAAGAAGGAAAGCTAATGCTTGGGTTGTGCATTGCTTTGCAACTGTCTTGTGAAAATCTTGAAGCATCTATTTTGGGGTTGCGGGTGATGAATCAATACTCAAGATTATATGTTATGGCATGATTGCCTGCTACAGCAATGTAAGAATTTCAGTCTAAAATAAGACAATTTCTTCCTTTTTTCTCAATTCTTACATGAATGAGTTTTGAAGATGCAGCATTTTCATCTGATAGTACAAAGCTGTTTTTTTCAGTCACCAAAAAATCTGTTATGAAATCTGATGTAATTCATTGCGAAAAAGCTTTTTTTTTTTTTTTTTTTTTTTTAAGTTTTGATGCTTTGCAATTTATATTTTTTATGTATTTTATGACACATTTCATGCACACACTTCTATGTGTGTTTCAGTTTGTGCATGATAGTGTAGCACTAGTAGCTTTAACTGGCTACAGTTTGCTTTGTTCTTGTACATCTTTTATGTTTTTTTTTTTACATTACAGATTTTGAAATATCTGCTTTAGATGTTCGGTTCACACAGTAATTAGACTCTGTGATTAAGCTGTTTTTGCGTTTCATGATTGTTGTGTGAACATATTCCGACTCCAAGGCATGAAATCCTGTGATTTCCTGCCTGTAATTATTGTCATTATGATTTCATGCCTCTTGTGTTGGTTTGTTTTGTTGGTTGGTGGGTTTGGCCTCAGTCACTGCCTGCTGCATCTTGGTGTGCTGTGTTAATTGTTTCCCACCATGTCTCCTCCACATTCCCCCCAATCCTTTGCCTTCATTCCTTCTCTTATTATTCCCTTTAACTCTTCTTTACCCAATCTTCCTTCTTCAATCTATGTCTTTGGGTGCACCTAATTCTCTACCTGTCACTGCCAAACTTCTCCTTGCTCTGGTCCTCCCCTCGCCCCTCACTCCTTCCCCTTTCACAGTAGTCTGAACAGCGTTAACAGTAGTGACTCCAGGGGATCCAGTGGCTCTCACTCTCATTCTCCTTCCTCCTCTTCTTCCTCCTCTTCCTCACACCACCTCTTCCACCACCATCACCCCCGCCATCGATTCCGCAGCTCCACGTTACCCCAGCAGGCCCCAGCTCGGCTCTCCAGCATCTCCTCCCATGACTCGGGCTTCATTTCCTCATCACAAGACCAATACACGTCGTCCAAGTCGTCCTCGCCGATGGCAGCTGAGACAAAGGTAAGAAAAATAACCTCTGATGCCCAAACTTAGCCATAACTTTGGATCCATCTCCCCCAGCCGCTATGAAAGACAGTTAGCTGGCAGCAGTGAGTCTGTGTGATCATGGTGAAGTCATTTCAATGTTATTATTATAGCATAAATGTGCAGGAAATTAGTCTGCCTCCATATTAACTCAGGGCAAAACAGGTCAGGCCCATCTTGCTATTAAAAAGTCGACCACTGTGACAGACTGTGGTTTGGCTAAACTCAGAGGCTTCGGCGTGCTTTGTGTTGTATTTTCAGTAAATAGATCACAGCGAAATGACATGCTACACTGTCAACAGTATCTTTTACAGATGCTAAGAGCATGTCTCTATCAGCAGGTCTCATTCTGTCAGTTCCATCTAACCATCTGAAACAAGCTTTGAGATAATTATCACTGAGATAGTCCAGGGGATTGTCTGTGTGGGGTTTTTGTGGTTGCAGATCAACCATGAGAGCGGCTGCGTATTTGCTCAGCACGCCAGCAACCAGACTTCCTCCGTCCAGAACACATTGGTGTAGTTAGGCTCCAAGTTTTTATGATGCACTGAAGGTGGTTTGGCAAGTCAATCCCTGACCCATTTACAGTACGGTCCTGGGAATCAGCCTCTCATTGCCTCATTCTCAGTTACAGTAGCTGCTGTTTGAAAGAGAACAGCCTCATGGTGAACGCTTATGGATCTCTTTGATTTCAGTCCATTTTTAATGTCAAGAGAACATTCTAATAGACCCCAATCTCTCATTTCTTTCTTAAGAGAACTAAGCAAGAAACACCTAAATATATTATTAATGTTGATAAAATAAGCAGGACTTTAGTTGCTAAATATGATACACAAGTGGAGTTTGTCACAATACTTTCTAAATCCCAAAGAAGAACTGTAACTGTGTCCCTTTTGCAACGCTCCAACACCTAACATAACGCTGCAATTAATGCTGGTATGACTCCCAGTGCACCTTCTTTACAGCCACTACAGTCACTTGGCTGTGCTCCTCACTAACTGCTGAGAACTGTGGAAAAGTTGCCTCTGCTGTCTAACAAACTGCTTCTCTCGGTTTACCTGCTGACATGTCTGTCTTTGCAATTCCTCCCCTCTTTGCACGTCTGTCTGTCTCACTTTCTCCCTCCTCCTCCTCCTCCTCCTCTATCTTTCTGACTCACCTCCTGCCTCCCTGCTTGCTGCTGCCCTGCTGGCCCAGCCTTGTCCCAGTTCCAGCTCCTCTGAGATGTCAGAGACTGGGCAGCTTCACAGTGACTGCAGCTCCCCCTCCTCTCTAGCTGCTGCTACTGCACCTCAGCACGCTTCTGACAAGGTGAAAAACACTCATCCACCGTATCAGCATTAGACACATCGACTTTGGCGCCATCTCACAAAGTGTTAAAGCACGCGAGGAGCTGCCAGACTCCCCCGTGTGCATCCCCAGTTTTCATTCATTTCAGTGTTTGTGACCAGTTCCTTTGTTTTGTGTTGATGTGATCAGTTTGGATTCGATATTTTTGTGTTCCTTTGTTCTGTTCCGTTTGCCACTGTTTATCATTTATCCCATTTCCTTTTTATTTCTTTATTTTTGTCTTTTTATGGTATCCCCCCTCCTCCTCCCACCGACACACAACCAGTTGTCCAATGGTTTTGACCACTACAGCCCAGCCAGTTCCCCCTACCTGCACAGCAACGGGGGCAGTTTGGGCTCAGGCTCAGGCACTGCCTTCCCCTTCTTCCCTCCTCCCTCCTCATCATCCACCTCCTCCTCCTGCCCTACTCGTTCATGGTCACGTCCTGCCTCAGCCCTGCTGCCAGACTACCCTCACTACTGCACGCTGGGCTCCCCCATGGTGCCTTCATCACGAGTCCCCACCTGGAAGGTTTGTTCATGTCCACAAACTTGATGATTGACATGTTTCCATTCTCATTGTCCACAGTTTGTTCACACATTTTTGATTCTTCAATGAAATCTTTGAACTTCAAAACTAAAATAGGGCGAAAGGCACACCACAGGAATGTGTGGTCTGAGCAAGAAACACTGACACGTCTTTCTTTACAGGACTGGGCGAAGCCGGGACCTTATGACCAACCTATGGTCAACACACTGAGGAGGAAGAAAGACAAGGAGACTCCAGTTGTGGTGGACAGTAATGGGAGTATGAACAGCGACAGCATCCCTCCATCAGTCCAGACCTCCCTGTCGACTTCAGCTCCAGCTCCAGCTGTGCTACAAACAGCAAACCAGTCGGCAACATTGGAAGAGAAGAACAGGATTGTGCCTGCGTCTCTCAAGGTCTGTTTTAGCCTCAGTCTCGTACTACGTCTGTTGTCTTCAAAGTCATTAATCAAATAATCAAAGTGTCAGTGGAGAGAGAACATTTCATTGAAAGAGGAAGACTATTCTAAAGCTTTGGAGCTGTCACCACAAAGGTATGATCTCCCTAAAGCTGGACTCACTGCAGGTGTTTTGGGATGATTTACTCCAATGTCAACAATCGCATGAAAAATCTGAACTGATATTTAGCAGAGCTTATTCGGTAATGTAGGAAGTTTACAAATCCATTCTTAAACCTCCTGGATGGCTGGCACACTTGTTTGGGCTGCCTTGACAATATGAATCATTTGATATTTATGAGGTAACACTGGGAGGATTATTACACTGTTGTTTCTAGCTTTCAAGGTTAATAGTATTTACAGATAATAAAACTGATGGTTTAAATCTCACTTCCAGTTCTCGCTGAGGAAAAGACAAACTGCATCCACAGCCATATTCTCACCCAGACTCTTTAGCCTTCTGATTTAGTTTTTTTTGTTTTTTCCTCCTCAGTGCGAAGTGTTTTTGTGTCGCAGCAAGTTTTTAAACCCCAGTCTCTCTTTTGTTTACATCTGCTTCCTCCTGAGATCAGCTGTGGTGACGCTCTGCTCCCGCTGGCACAATAACCTTCATAATATCTGCCATTATTTTCAAATCTTCTAGTGTGAGCATGTCTGAGAGTAGAGAGAGGGTTGGCTGTGACGCTTCTCCTTAAGTGTGCAATGCAAAATCTGTGAGGTTTTTAAAATCGCTGCAGTCTGAGCCTGGAATTACCCAAAAGCCTTGATAATGAAACAGTTGAAAGCTGAGGATGTAAGAGGCCTCTTGGTAGCACGAGGGCAGAGAAGTTCGAAAACATACCCAGGTTTAGTCACTCAGATACTAAATTTTGCAATTAAGAACTCATATTAAAATATCTCTGTTAACTTTATTATTTTATCCTTTCAGACTCTGAGGCCAAACAGAGATTATTACTGTTAATAAAAGCAATTTTGCTGTGAGACTAAGCACGACTACGTGATCTCCACAAACTGCTGAATCACTTGATCTCTACTTTTTCCAGCTTCAGGAGTATCGCACGTTTTCAGACGTTTTTCTCATCTTACATTTTTCTCATCTGCCAATTTATGCTTAAAAACCTGCAGTCAGTAGGTAAAGCTGTAGGCAAATTCCCACAAAGACGAATTCGCTGATTCAGTTCCAGTAATTGCTGCAGCTTATTAACGTGGGTCAGTCTACATGTAATGCCAGCTGTGCTGCTTGAGTTTCAGGCGACCTCACATTGAACTTGTAGCAGGCCGATGTTTTTGCAGTCATGGCATTTAGAAGAAATGTTCCCATTTAATGACTGTAATGGATTGTACCTAATGACTTTAATGACTTGAATGAATTGTACCTAGCTGCGTCCAGGCTGTCAGACTTCTAGACTCGGTTACTAAATCGTTCTTTCCATTGATTTAATCTGTTTTTCTCCAGGCTGGTGATATTGAGGCCCATGATGAACTGACTCTGGCCTTATCCAGAGGTCTGGAGCTGGACACCCAGAGGTCCAGCAGAGACTCCATCCAGTGCTCCAGTGGCTACAGCACTCAGACCAACACACCCTGCTGCTCTGAAGACACTATCCCATCACAAGGTAACACATACTCCAGTTTTAAAAGTCACCACGTCTTCTCTTTTGTCTCTTAGTTTGATAAATATACTATCTTACAGTGTCAGTACATTGATAACCTGTTTGTTTTTTTCTTTTACAGTATCAGATTATGACTACTTCTCAATGGCTGGAGACCAAGAGTCTGATCAGCAGCAGTCTGACTTTGACAAGTCCTCCACCATCCCCAGAAACAGCGACATCAGTCAGTCGTACAGACGCATGTTTCAGACTAAACGTCCAGCCTCCACAGCCGGCCTGCCCAGCACTCAGGCTCCGTACCCTGTACAGGGGGCCTACCATGTGGGGCCTTACCCCTCCACACCCATCCACACAGGAGGTTATCCATCTGCTCCTACTGGGCCTTATCCTCCCACCCCTACAGGTACAGAGTGTAGAGTACTGTGCAAAAATCTGAAGCCACCATTAGGTTTGTTGTTTTTCTACAGATGTAATGGTCATACGTGTTTATTTCTCAGGCTCTTAATAAGATACAACAAGAAAACACAGGAAATATATACACAGTAATAAAAATCCACACAAAATAAATCAGAACAAAATGATTTCTACAGGCTAAAGTCAGTATTTAATATGAACTCACTTTGCACATTTTAAACTCTCGTCGGTCGCGCGTCTTTGTTTTGTTCAGTTTTCTTGTGTTATATTACACAAAGCTTCCTTCAGCACTTCTTTTATGTTTTTTCTGTGCTTCTATGATATTCAGGTCTGGACTCTGTGGAGGCAGGTCAATTACTGTCAGTGTTTTATCAGCAGTTTCTCTTCTCCAAATATGATTTCACTGCATTAGCGGTGCTTGGAATCATTCTCATGCTAAATAATAAAACTGCTTATTAAAACTGGCAGCCACTTTCAGGAAGGAATGATGATGGATCAAAATGTGTCTGCATTTTAAAGCATTCGTGAAATGCAGACATGCAGCCTGAAACCAGGACAGACCCTCCTCCATGTCCCTCTGTCCAACTCTTCTTCTCACATAATGTCGCCAGTTGGATGTGAACATTTTAAACTTTAATTCATCACTCCACACTACTCTTTACCGTTAATCTTCTCTCCAATCTTGTGCACATTTCAGTCTGTTGGCCCCTTCTGAAAAAGTGATTTCTGGGCTGCTTCCCTTCCACAGAAGCCATTCCTGATCAGACTTCTCCAGACTTTAAAGGGATCAGCTTAGTATTCACATTAAACTGGACCCTAAACTAAGACCTCTAGAAGAAACTCATCCGACACCAACAGTTTTATTATTCTTCCACTCCTCCACATTCTTCACATTTCTTTAAAACAGCTTGAATACCACATCTTGAGTAAGCAGCTGCCGATTTGCCTTTGAGAATGGCCTTTCTGATGCAAAACGGTGTCCGTTTTGGTATTTTGAATGGAGATTTTATCTTATATATTAGCAAGTTTCCAATGAGTTAAATTCTTATAATATGTAGTGCTTAATGAAGGCTGCGAAACATGATGTACAATAATATAATAGAAGATTAATGCAGTAGCAGTGAAGACTTCAAGACATGTTAAGTCCAAAGGGAAGCTGCCATGAATACTTTTCGACTTTCGCCTGTAATAACTTTTCTTTCTGTAATGTTTGTATTTTTTGGTGTTCCTGCATATCCCAGTTGTATCTTGATACAGAGACTGATAAATGTTTGTTTATAGTCATTATAACCTTTGTATAATGACAAACCTAATGGTGGCTTTTTCACAGAGCCTTAAATGTTCACTTAAATCCATCTTGTCCATTTTTACCTTCTTGATACTGCATTGTCATTTGTTATCTTGGTGGTCTATGCTAACAATTCCCTTCTTTGTCTGAATGTTGTCATCATTTGCGTTCCATTGTAGCAGCCTTCTGCTGAGGTCAGAGATTTCACTCTGGATCCAGCTCCCATAATGCCTCTGTCCTCTTTCCTCTAGGTCACGGTCCAGTTATCGTCACCCCCGGGGTTGCCACGATCCGTCGCACCCCCTCCTCCAAGCCCTCCGCCCGTCGCTCAGGCTCGGTCGTGGGTACCGGCCCCATTCCCATCCGTACTCCTGTCGTGCCGGTAAAAATTCCCACGGTGCCCGACATGTCAGGAGCAGTTAACGGGAGCAGGAGCTCGGAGGAGATGGGAGGAGGGGAAAGCCCAGATTCTCCCACGTTTGCGGGAGGGGAGGATGGCGGCTCGCTGCCTGTGGTGTCCTGGAGCGGTCAGGCCACAACCAACCCTCCCACCGTGGCCAACCAGCCGCCTCAGCAGCACCTTCAGAGTGACATCGGAGAGGAGGTGGGAGAACAGGAAGAAGGAAACATGCTGGTGGCCATCCGGAAGGGCGTCAAGCTCAAGAGGACCCTCACCAACGATCGCTCTGCTCCACGTATCGCATGATGAAGCCGCGAGAACACGGTCACAAGAAGCACGTGACCTCATGTCATAGCAGCGGGGCTCCACCTCTTCATCGTATTTGTAAATTAGGTCAAAAGCTTTAGAAAAAAAATGTTGCTGGTAGACGTGCAATGTACAAAAATGAAAAGGCTTGTTATACTAAATCAGTCGTACCTACTCCACATGCAGCGTTTCTAAATTTTCACTCATGAGAATCTCTCACTACACAAGCCATTTACAAATACTCAAAAAAAAAAAAAGAAAAAGCATCTTGTAGATTATTCACCACATTTCTAATTAGGCTTGTGATGCCTCAGAAATGATGTAAAGGTTAATTAAAATGTGGGTTTATTATGGGATCACTGGCCCACTTATGGTAATCCTTGCGTAAGTTGAGAAGTTGGACAAGCCTGTACACGACCTCGTTGAGGATTTTGGCCAAAGCACCGAGATGCTTTTGGAAATCTGGGCCCACCGATGTGTAACGATGGCGATAAACATCAGGATGTGTTTTTGTTAACGAACAGCAGAGCAGCATTACGCCACAGTATGTTTATTTCTTTAAAAGGACGGTAAAGATGTGCTTCACACAAATCCCTCACCGAGCTGTACGCCTCCTCTCAGTGTAAAAAAAAAAAACAAAACTCAACACCGTGTACACATTCAGCGCATTGTGCCATCGTGGGAAGCACTCTGACTGCCTGGAGACTGAGCAGAAGGTCTGCCATAACCACTGCAGTAGAACACAGCATCGAGAGAGGAACGTTCAGGTGCTGTGGGGAGGTTCTGGCTACATTGGCAGCGTTTTGACTGCACCATTTGGCAAGTCCTGAACCTGCCTATTTGGAAACTGGCCCAGTTAGGCGATGCGTTGAAAGCTGCTGAGACTTAAATACAGCGGGGGGTCGGTCCACAGAGCAACACAGAGGGCTCCTGACTTTCCTGTGTTTGACCCGCATCTGAGTTGCAGGAGCGTGACCCGAGTGGTCGATGCCGTGACATGAAGAGACGCTACAAGTTTTTGTTTTAATATTCACACGATCTGTAAATAGTTTTGCACGTCTCTGTTGCTGAGCGGTGCGTCAGTTGTACATCCACAGCGCTCCTCCACAGTGCCAAAATCATTCAGATCTCACATAGGATATAGTGACCATCGCAGCCCATCGCCTGGAGATGTGAAGTGCTTTCCTTATTTTCCTCAGTTTTTTTTTCCCCCCGACTCATTTAATCTGAAATCTCTACATGCTGAGCTTTGTAGAACTTCTCTGTGGTTTGTCTTAACATGAGTCGTATCATTATTTAGCCACACGACAACCTGCTGCGCATTGATTGCTCATAGCATCACTAATACATGTCCCAGTACACATGTGCCATGTCAGAACACAAGTCAAATTTATATAAATATATATATATATATTACTAAACATTTTATTGACGCTAATGAAGCAAATTATTTTGATGTTTAGAAAACAATGAGTTAAAGCTATAATTTGTATTGCCACGTTGTTTCTGATGTTCCGTGCTGTTATGTTGGATTCTTTCTGTTAAACGCATGCAGCGAGTACATTCAATCGATCGGTTTGATTTTTTTTTTTAAACATCCCTCACTTCAGTTTTAATTTTTTGTAGTAGTATCCAAGGGGACAAGTCGTTCAGATTTTTACCTAAAAACTAGGAAATCACATAAAAATGCATCGTATAACTTAAGGAATATGTTGTTAAAGGTACTTTTTTTGTTGTTTTTTTATCTGGACTGTAGGATGTTTTGAGGTTCATCCATTAGACTATAAGCTAAATAGGCTGCTTAGTGTCACTGAGTCATCGTCTGTATTTGATTTGCATTTCAGTTCAAGCACTGTGAGACCACGGCTACTACAAGGTGTATCAATCTGTAAATATTATTTCGCTTTACAAGTTAGTCCAGGAAACTCACACCTTTTTAATTTATTTTCTTTCTCAGCCTTTAAATCTCTTCTTTCTTTCTCAGCCTATCTCTATTTTTATACTTACAACAGAACCATCAGTGTATCAGAGTCGTTTCCTCTACCCGTGCATGTGCTATCTGAGGATGTGTTCAGTGACGTCCCGTATTTCACACACTTGTGGTTGAATATTCACTTAAATCCAGGCTGGTACAAAAGCACACAGTTTGCGTCAGTATTATGAGTCCACATTTTGGGGATTATTCAGAACTACTTCAGCTTCAGTTCAGTCAAGATTTATTTCTGAATTAATCGGTTTTTTTTGTTAATTGTTTAAAGCAATGCTAACTTTTTGGTTGCGCACCTATTTTAGGGTGACGACAACAATGCGACAAGGTTCCCTGAGGGTGATTCAATATTAAATGTTTCTGTTTTTTTTTCCGTCCACTCATCTAAAACTTGTATTATCAACCCATAATTCCCATATTTAAATTGCTAGCATAAATATATATTATATATTGCCAAATGTCAGTATATACTATGAATAAGAAGTTTATAGTTTGTGAAGGTTTGAAAGTACGGTTCAGCCTAGTTTAGTTTTTAGCTTATTTTCCCCCTGCCCCCCCACAAGGAGAGTTGAGCTCTCTGCCTGTCCGTGTGTAGTTCAGGCTACGATGCATTTTGTTTCAGGAGGTAAAAGGTTGATATTTTTTGTGTTATGACAACTATAGCAATATAATAAAAAAAAATATTAAATTTGCTTTGGCTCACTGACTTCTTGGATGTCCAAGTGTGCAACTGATATGTGTAAAAACAAGCATCAAATACTAGAGCGGAGCACCTTTCTGATCCTGTGTTGTGAGCTTTCATTCTGTCAAGTGCGCAGTAAAGTTGTCAAATTTCAAAGTGAATAGTTCAAATTATTCATGTGACAAGGTTCATTCAGTAGGAAGTTTCCACAGTGTCGACTTAAAAGGTGAGTTTCATGGTTCATCGCTACAAAACTGAAAATGACCAAATGAATGCATTTAAGCTCCAGATGATCCATATTCATGCTATAATTTTGACTTATAAGGATTTTAGGTTTCTGGAAATGACAAGCGACAGAAGACGGTAAGACACTGTGTTACACATGTTAGTGATATATTTTAACTATGTGTTTAGTTTACTAAACATGCAATGCCCAAACTGTTTCATACTCCTTTGAATATCGGTGTCAAGGCCTTTATTTGTCACCACATCAATCAAACCGTCTTTCTTCATGTGTCCACTGGGATTTTGTTCCTCTTTATGAGGATCTCCAGGTCTTTGAAGTTCCTCTTCATCACTCTGGTCTTCAGTTTCTTCCACAGATTCTGCATGGGCTCTGGTTCACTCCACAGTGATGGTTTGTCTTCACCATTTCTTGACCACTTTGGCTGCATGTTTCAGATCATTGTTCTGTTGGAAGGTCTTTTTCTGCAGATTGTCTGATGTTGTCTTAATGTCGTCCTCTTATCTCATGATGCTGTCCACAGATTCGATTATTTAAAGCTCTCTTCTTTGTCCAGGGGAACTTTGGTGTTGGCAAGTCCTCCTTGGTTGCCGTTCATAGAGATCAACTTTGTTCAGTGTCTGCTGGCATCTCTGAGCAGCTCTGGTGCCAAAACAGATTGATTCGGATGCTCTTGGTGCTGATTCTCCTTGACTTCTCACACTGTGTTCCTTGTCAGTGCAGGACTCACTTTTGGCTTTCAACTGCGCAATCTGAGATTTTCCACACTGTGGAGCTCCTTGTGCTTTCTGATGATGTGTTGCACTGTGACCACTGGACCCTGAAAACACCTTAGTAACACTTTAAGTCGCTTCAGTGTGCAGCTCTCACAGTGATGGACCCTGAAAGCAGTGTTTATTGTGACTTGTTAGTGACTAGAGAACTACTACATCAGCTGATCTCAGTTTGAAGTGAAACAGAATGCTTAGAAATGGGAGAAAAACTGTATTC